>NW_027142590.1:342500-351745 GCF_026170545.1 Melanerpes formicivorus | reverse complement strand
TGCCGCTGCTGCCACCCCCAGCTCCCCACACCCCCCGGCTCCCGTTAGCGGTTTGCGCGGAGCCCCCCCTTCCCGCCGTTGCCTCTTGCCGCTACCCCCGCCCCCCCCCCCCGCTGCCGGTTTGCGCGGAGCCCCCCCGCCTGCCGTTGCCTCTTGCCGCGGCCGCCACCCGCCCCCCCCAAACCCCCCGGCCCCCGTTACCGGTTTGCGCGGAGCCCCCCCTCCCGACGTTGCCTCTTGCCGCTGCTGCCACCCCCAGCTCCCCACACCCCCCGGCCCCCGTTACCGGTTTGCGCGGAGCCCCCCCTTCCCCCCTTCGCGGGCTGCCGCTTCCCTCCCGGGCTGCCCGGCTGCTCTCTAACCCCTGCGACCGAGGCGGCGCTGTTAGGGCGGCCGTGCCGGTGCCCCTTGCCGCAGCTAGCCTCTCGCCGCTGCCCCTCCCGTCCGTCGTCCCCCGTCCCCAAAAACTTGCTGCTCTCCACGCTGGAGCCTGCACGGGGGAGGTTGCGCTCCGCTCCTCCGGCCCTAAAGCCGCCCTCGCCCGCCCCCCGGCTTGCCGCTTGGCTCGGCTGCCCGCCCGCCCGCTAATCCCCCCAACGCCCCCACCCCAAAAACACCCCAGCCCTACCGCATGCCGCTCCCCCTCTCCCCGCTCTCGCTGACCGCTGCCACCCCCCCCCCACCCCTCCCCCCCGAAACAAACCCCCCAGCCCTACCGCATGCCGCTCCCCCTCTCTCCCTAGCCTGCCCCCCCCGCCGTCGCTTGCTGCCGCCGCCGCCGCCGCCGCCGCCGGGACCCGCCTCGGTCTGGTGGCGCGCGCGCTCGGAGATCCCCGGCTACCCGTCCGTCCGTCCCTCCCTCCCGCCCCGCCCCGGGGGAGGGCCCGGGGCAGCGCGGGCAGGCGGGGAGCAAAAAAAGGCGCGGGCGCCAAAAAACGTCGGGGTCCCGGGGTGGCGGAGGGGGGCGGCGGCGGGGGCGGCGGCGGGTACACGGCGCCGGGTCCAGGGCGCCGGGTCCAGCCCGTCCCGGGGCGGGGACAGGTGGTGTCGTCCGTCCCCGCCCCCGTAACCTGCTCTGAAGCATCCGCTTCCCGCCGCGGTTCGCCCTCCACCCCCCCGCCGCACACGCAGCTGCCGCTTCCCGCCGCCTCTGCCCCCCGCCCCGGGATCAACCACCCGCCGGGTCCAGCCGGTCCCGGTCCCGGGAACCTGCTCCCGGGGCCAGCCGGAGCCACGCCCCCTCCTCTGACGCTTCCAGCTACCGCCTCCCCTCCCACCCCCCAAACTCACACTGGCCCTCGCCGGCCCGCCCACCCGCCTACCTGCTTGCCCGCCGCCGCTGGGTGGCGTGCCGGACACTCTCGCACACAGGTACACAGACAGGGACACAGGGACACAGGCACTCGGGCACACAGGGACACAGGGACACAGGGACACAAGGACACAGGGACACAGGCACTCAGGCACTCAGGCACTCAGGGACACAGGGACACAGGGACACAGGCACTCAGGCACTCAGGGACACAGGGACACAGGGACACAGGCACTCAGGCACTCAGGGACACAGGGACACAGGGACGCAGGGACACAGGCACTCAGGCACACAGGGACACAGGTGGCGGGCCGGAGGCCTCTCTCCACTGTGTGGCAGGGGTCCAAGAGCCACCCCAGCCCAACCCAGAGGGTCTTTTGCACCTCTCTAGAGGCCACCCAGAGACCCCAGGCCGCAGCAGAAGCCTCCCCCGCATGCTCTGCAGGCTTCCGACCCACCCCAGGCCGCAGCAGAAGCCTCCCCCGCAAGCTCTGCAGGCTTCCGACCCACCCCAGGCCGCAGCAGAAGCCTCTCCCGCACGCTCTGCAGGCTTCTCAGCCACCCCAGGCCGCAGCAGAAGCCTCTCCCGCACGCTCTGCAGGCTTCTCAGCCACCCCAGGCCGCACCAGAAGCCTCTCCCGCACGCTCTGCAGGCTTCTCAGCCACCCCAGGCCGCACCAGAAGCCTCCCCCGCACGCTCTGCAGGCTTCTCAGCCACCCCAGGCCGCACCAGAAGCCTCTCCCGCACGCTCTGCAGGCTTCTCAGCCACCCCAGGCCGCAGCAGAAGCCTCTCCCGCACGCTCTGCAGGCTTCCGACCCACCCCAGGCCGCAGCAGAAGCCTCTCCCGCACGCTCTGCAGGCTTCTCAGCCACCCCAGGCCGCAGCAGAAGCCTCTCCCGCACGCTCTGCAGGCTTCTCAGCCACCCCAGGCCGCACCAGAAGCCTCTCCCGCACGCTCTGCAGGCTTCTCAGCCACCCCAGGCCGCACCAGAAGCCTCCCCCGCACGCTCTGCAGGCTTCTCAGCCACCCCAGGCCGCACCAGAAGCCTCCCCCGCACGCTCTGCAGGCTTCTCAGCCACCCCAGGCCGCACCAGAAGCCTCTCCCGCACGCTCTGCAGGCTTCTCAGCCACCCCAGGCCCCAACAGAAGCCTCTCCCGCACGCTCTGCAGGCTTCTCAGCCACCCCAGGCCGCAGCAGAAGCCTCTCCCGCACGCTCTGCAGGCTTCCGACCCACCCCAGGCCGCAGCAGAAGCCTCTCCCGCACGCTCTGCAGGCTTCCGACCCACCCCAGGCCGCACCAGAAGCCTCCCCCGCACGCTCTGCAGGCTTCCGTCCCACCCCAGGCCGCACCAGAAGCCTCCCCCGCACGCTCTGCAGGCTTCTCAGCCACCCCAGGCCGCACCAGAAGCCTCCCCCGCACGCTCTGCAGGCTTCTCAGCCACCCCAGGCCGCAGCAGAAGCCTCCCCCGCACGCTCTGCAGGCTTCTCAGCCACCCCAGGCCGCACCAGAAGCCTCCCCCGCACGCTCTGCAGGCTTCCCACCCACCCCAGGCCGCAGCAGAAGCCTCCCCCGCACGCTCTGCAGGCTTCTCAGCCACCCCAGGCCCCAACAGAAGCCTCTCCCGCACGCTCTGCAGGCTTCCGACCCACCCCAGGCCGCACCAGAAGCCTCCCCCGCATGCTCTGTAGGCTTCTGACCCACCCCAGGCCCCAACAGAAGCCTCCCCCGCACGCTCTGCAGGCTTCTCAGCCACCCCAGGCCGCAGCAGAAGCCTCTCCCGCACGCTCTGCAGGCTTCTCAGCCACCCCAGGCCGCAGCAGAAGCCTCTCCCGCACGCTCTGCAGGCTTCTCAGCCACCCCAGGCCGCACCAGAAGCCTCTCCCGCACGCTCTGCAGGCTTCCGACCCACCCCAGGCCGCACCAGAAGCCTCCCCCGCACGCTCTGCAGGCTTCTCCGCCACCACAGGCCGCACCAGAGGATCTTTTGCACCTCTCTGGACGCCACCCAGAGACTCCAGGCCGCACCAGAGGCCCCCCCCCCAACCATTTACAGGCTGCAGTGCCAGCCTAGGCCCCGCTGGCAGCCTCCCTTGTCTGCTTTGGAAGGCCTCCCATCCACTCCAGACCTGCCTGGAGGCCTCCCTCGACTGCTCCCGGGGCCCTCGAAGCCACCCTAGGCCTTTCTGGAGGACCTGCTCGACCGCTCGGGCGGCTTCTGACGCACCCTCGGCCATCCGGCGCCCAGCAGCTCCCAGGGCCAGGCACCGGCCTCCCCCTCCGGCCGCCCCTGGGGCCGGGGGTGGCTCGGACTCGGCGCCCCCAACGTGTCGTCCCGTCCCCCCCCGCCCCGCACCGCCGAACATTCGCTGCAGCCGAGGGCTTGCCGCTCGACGCCTACCCCACCCGCCCAGCCCCCCGCTGCGGCCCGGCGCTGCCCCGGCCGCTGCGCCCCGCCTCTCATCGCTCCCCCCACCCGGCAACCGGCCGCCGGGCACGGCAAGTCCCAGGGCAGGGAACAGGTGCTGCCGGGACCCCGTGCTGGCTGCCGGCTTCCCGGGGCTGCCCCGGGCACGGACAGGTCGCCCCCCCGCCCCGGCGAATGTTCACCGAACCGGCTGCCGGCTGCCTTCGAGCACCCCCCGCCCCCCGCCACTATCGTCCCCCCCGCCCCCCCTCCGCCTCCGCTGCCGCTTCTCCCCGCACCGCCTCCACTGCCTCCCCCCGCCGCCGGCGAACGAGTCGCCGGATCCGTAGGGTGCCGGGAGCCCGAACGGCGAGCGGCTCCGGCTGCTGCCGGGACCGCGGGGATTCGAGCCGGTCCGGCCGCGGCCGGGACCCCGTGCCGGAAGCCGGCATCCCGGGACGGCCCCGGGACGGCCCCGGTCGCCGGCCGGGTGACGTTCAGCGAAGCGGCTGCCGCCAGTCTTTGGGCCTCCCCCGTGCCGGGGCCGCGGGGCTTCGAGCCGGTCCGGCCGCGGCCGGGATCCCGGGCCGGACGATGGCTTCCCGGGCCGGTCCCGGTCGCCTCCCGGGTGACGTTCACCGAAGCGGCTGCCGGCTGTCTTCGAGCCCCCCCCCCCCCTCCGCCTCCGCTGCCGCTTCTCCCCGCACCCCCTCCACTGCCTCCCCCCGCCGCCGGCGAACGAGTCGCCGGATCTGTAGGGTGCCGGGAGCCCGAACGGCGAGCGGCTCCGGCTGCTGCCGGGACCGCGGGGATTCGAGCCGCTCCGGCCGCGGCCGGGACCCCGTGCCGGAAGCCGGCATCCCCGGACGGCCCCGGGACGGCCCCGGTCGCCGGCCGGGTGACGTTCACCGAAGCGGCTGCCGGCTGTCTTCGAGCCCCCCCCCCTCCGCCTCCGCTGCCGCTTCTGCCCGCACCCCCTCCACTGCCTCCCCCCGCCGCCGGCGAACGAGTCGGCGGATCCGTAGGGTGCCGGGAGCCCGAACGGCGAGCGGCTCCGGCTGCTGCCGGGACCGCGGGGATTCGAGCCGGTCCGGCCGCGGCCGGGACCCCGTGCCGGAAGCCGGCATCCCGGGACGGCCCCGGGACGGCCCCGGTCGCCGGCCGGGTGACGTTCAGCGAAGCGGCTGCCGCCAGTCTTTGGGCCTCCCCCGTGCCGGGGCCGCGGGGCTTCGAGCCGGTCCGGCCGCGGCCGGGATCCGGGGCCGGACGATGGCTTCCCGGGCCGGTCCCGGTCGCCTCCCGGGTGACGTTCACCGAAGCGGCTGCCGGCTGTCTTCGAGCCCCCCCCCCCCCCTCCGCCTCCGCGGCCGCTTCTCCCCGCACCCCCTCCACTGCCTCCCCCCGCCGCCGGCGAACGAGTCGCCGGATCTGTAGGGTGCCGGGAGCCCGAACGGCGAGCGGCTCCGGCTGCTGCCGGGACCGCGGGGATTCGAGCCGCTCCGGCCGCGGCCGGGACCCCGTGCCGGAAGCCGGCATCCCCGGACGGCCCCGGGACGGCCCCGGTCGCCGGCCGGGCGACGTTCACCGAAGCGGCTGCCGGCTGTCTTCGAGCCCCCCCCCCTCCGCCTCCGCTGCCGCTTCTGCCCGCACCCCCTCCACTGCCTCCCCCCGCCGCCGGCGAACGAGTCGGCGGATCCGTAGGGTGCCGGGAGCCCGAACGGCGAGCGGCTCCGGCTGCTGCCGGGACCGCGGGGATTCGAGCCGGTCCGGCCGCGGCCGGGACCCCGTGCCGGAAGCCGGCATCCCGGGACGGCCCCGGGACGGCCCCGGTCGCCGGCCGGGTGACGTTCAGCGAAGCGGCTGCCGCCAGTCTTTGGGCCTCCCCCGTGCCGGGGCCGCGGGGCTTCGAGCCGGTCCGGCCGCGGCCGGGATCCGGGGCCGGACGATGGCTTCCCGGGCCGGTCCCGGTCGCCTCCCGGGTGACGTTCACCGAAGCGGCTGCCGGCTGTCTTCGAGCCCCCCCCCCCCCCCTCCGCCTCCGCGGCCCGCTTCTCCCCGCACCCCCTCCACTGCCTCCCCCCGCCGCCGGCGAACGAGTCGCCGGATCTGTAGGGTGCCGGGAGCCCGAACGGCGAGCGGCTCCGGCTGCTGCCGGGACCGCGGGGATTCGAGCCGCTCCGGCCGCGGCCGGGACCCCGTGCCGGAAGCCGGCATCCCCGGACGGCCCCGGGACGGCCCCGGTCGCCGGCCGGGCGACGTTCACCGAAGCGGCTGCCGGCTGTCTTCGAGCCCCCCCCCCCTCCGCCTCCGCGGCCGCTTCTGCCCGCACCCCCCTCCACTGCCTCCCCCCGCCGCCGGCGAACGAGTCGGCGGATCCGTAGGGTGCCGGGAGCCCGAACGGCGAGCGGCTCCGGCTGCTGCCGGGACCGCGGGGATTCGAGCCGGTCCGGCCGCGGCCGGGACCCCCGTGCCGGAAGCCGGCATCCCGGGACGGCCCCGGGACGGCCCCGGTCGCCGGCCGGGTGACGTTCACCGAAGCGGCTGCCGGCTGTCTTCGAGCCCCCCCCCCCCTCCGCCTCCGCTGCCGCTTCTCCCCGCACCCCCTCCACTGCCTCCCCCCGCCGCCGGCGAACGAGTCGGCGGATCCATACCGTCCCGAGAGCCCGAGGCGGCGGCACCCAGTGCGGGTCCGGCCGAGGCCGGGACCCCGTGCCTGTCGCAGGCTTCCCGGGACGGCCCCGGAACGGCCGCGGTCGCCGGCCGGGTGACGTTCTCCGAAGCGGCTGACGGCTGTCTTCGAGCCCCCCCCCCCCCTCCGCCTCCGCTGCCGCTTCTGCCCGCACCTCCTTCACTGCCTCCCCCCGCCGCCGGCGAACGAGTCGCCGGATCCGTAGGGTGCCGGGAGCCCGAACGGCGAGCGGCTCCGGCTGCTGCCGGGACCGCGGGGATTCGAGCCGCTCCGGCCGCGGCCGGGACCCCCGTGCCGGATGCCGGCATCCCGGGACGGCCCCGGGACGGCCCCGGTCGCCGGCCGGGTGACGTTCAGCGAAGCGGCTGCCGCCAGTCTTTGGGCCTCCCCCGTGCCGGGGGCCGCGGGGCTTCGAGTCGGTCCGGCCGCGGCTGGGACCCCGTGCCTGTCGCAGGCTTCCCGGGACGGCCCCGGAACGGCCGCGGTCGCCGGCCGGGTGACGTTCACCGAGGCGACTGCCGGCTGTCTTCGAGCCCCCCCCCCCCCTGCCGGAGCCGCGGGGATACGAGCCGGTCCGGCCGCGGCCGGGACCCCGTGCCGGAAGCCGGCATCCCCGGACGGCCCCGGGACGGCCCCGGTCGCCGGCCGGGTGACGTTCACCGAAGCGGCTGCCGGCTGTCTTCGAGCCCCCCCCCCCTCCGCCTCCGCTGCCGCTTCTCCCCGCACCCCCTCCACTGCCTCCCCCCGCCGCCCGCGAACGAGTCGCCGGATCTGTAGGGGGCCGGGAGCCCGAGGCGGCGAGCGGCTCCGGCTGCTGCCGGGACCGCGAGGCTTCGAGCCGGTCCGGCCGCGGCCGGGATCTCGTGCCGAACGTCGTCTTCCCGGGACGGTCCCGGGAGGGCCCCAGTCTCCTCCCGGGTGACGTTCACCGAAGCGGCTGCCGGCTGTCTTCGAGCCCCCACCCCTGCCGTGGCCGCGGGGATTCGCCCCGGTCCGGCAGCTGACGGTTCCCTGTGTCGGACGCCGGCTTCCCGGGACTGCCCCGGGACAGCCCCGGTCGCCTCCCGGGTGACGTTCACCGAAGCTGCTGCCGCCTGTCTTTGTCCCCCCCCCCCCGTGCTCTCCCTCAGGCGGGAGGTAGACGTGCTCTCCCTCGGCGAGTAGACGTGCTCTCCCTCGGCGAGTAGACGTGCTCTCCCTCGGCGGGTAGACGTGCTCTCCCTCGGCGAGTAGACGTGCTCTCCCTTGGCGAGTAGACGTGCTCTCCCTGGGCGAGTAGACGTGCTCTCCCTGGGCGAGTAGACGTGCTCTCCCTCGGCGAGTAGACGTGCTCTCCCTGGGCGAGTAGACGTGCTCTCCCTGGGCGAGTAGACGTGCTCTCCCTGGGCGAGTAGACGTGCTCTCCCTGGGCGAGTAGACGTGCTCTCCCTGGGCGAGTAGACGTGCTCTCCCTGGGCGAGTAGACGTGCTCTCCCTGGGCGAGTAGACGTGCTCTCCCTGGGCGAGTAGACGTGCTCTCCCTGGGCGAGTAGACGTGCTCTCCCTGGGCGAGTAGACGTGCTCTCCCTGGGCGAGTAGACGTGCTCTCCCTCGGCGAGTAGACGTGCTCTCCGCGGAGATCGCGCTTGTCGCCAAGGGGTCGCTGTTGCGCTCTGCCTCCGCCTACGTCATCGTACAAGCCGGCGTGATTTCTGCGACCTGCCGCTGGGCGGAGGTCGGCTGGTTGTGCGCTCGCGGAGCTGACGGCCCTCCAGTTCCGTATATGAGGGAACAAGCGACGCCGAGCACTCCCAGGGCAGCGCTGCCGAGCGGCTGCTCCAAGCCACCCGCCAGGCGGCTGGGCAGGGGTCCGTCTGGCTTCTCGGTGGCTTTCGCCCGGGTCAGAGAGGGGACCCGCGGGGCCGAACAAAGGCGCGGCGGTTTGGAGCGGCCGCTGGCGCACCCTCAGCGGTGTTGGATGGGTTTCGCTCGTCCGTGAGCCGGAGCCCAGCCCGGGCTCGGCAACGAAAGCGGGGAAAAGAAAAAAAGTTGACGAGTGGCTGGCGCCGGCCACTGCCGAAGTGTGGAACCCCCGAAGCGAAGTTTGCCCGGTGGGGCACGGGGGCAGAGAAAGCCGGGGAGACGTGGTGCCGGCGTCGGTCCCACCAAGAATGGAAAGCAAGCCCGTCCAGGCACGGCGAGAGAGAGCCCGGTAAGGGGCAGAGAGAGTTCCCAGCACTGGACCCTCTTCACGGGGGTTCCCCCCCATGGCCAAAGCCGCAGCCCGCGGGGGCACGGCATCTAAGGGAAAAGCCAGCGGCGGTGACTGGCCACTCGTATGCTATGGAGCCCGGCATGGGGGGAGGAGGGCAAGCCGGTGCCCCAGCACGGCTTCCTCCTGGCTCCAGAGGGGCGCCCCGTGATGGAGATGTAACTCGGTGCAGCTTGAGGGAAAATGCAAGCCCACATTTCGGGGAGGCAGAGGTGCCCTGTGAGCCGGTGCGGCCCGGTGCAGCTTGCCCCCCCCCCCCCCCCATCTCTGGAGGGCGCCCCGTTTGCTCCTCCGGCGTGTTGCCCGCACGCCGAGCCCCGTGCCTGCTGGCTGCTCCCGAGGGCGGTGGCGGGTGCGCGTGGCTGTGTCTGTCCCAGAAGAGCGAGGCCGTGGGGCCTCCGCTGGCTTCCTTTCCTTCTGTCCTTGTTGATCGATGAGGCCTTTCGGGTCGCGTCGGAAAGGGCCCCCGGCCGGCAGGGCAAGGGCGGTCTTCCTTTCCACTTCGCTTCCCGTCGCGTGTGAGGTGTCGTCCTCGTTCCCCCAGCCCCGAGCGGCTCGAGCGGGGGGGAGCCGTGGCGTTAGCG